>NC_073310.1:5630800-5654211 GCF_027595985.1 Sorex araneus | reverse complement strand
GGTCAGTGGATGGGGGGTCAGGGCCAGTGAATGGGGGTCAGGGTCAGTGTATGGGGGTCAGGGTCAGTGTATGGGGGTCAGGGTCAGTCTATGAGGGTCAGGGTCAGTGTGTGGGGGTCAGGGTCCGTGTGGGGGGGTCAGGGTCAGTGGATGGGGGTCAGGGTCAGTCTATGAGGGTCAGGGTCAGTGTGTGGGGGTCAGGGTCAGTGTGTGGGGGTCAGGGTCAGTGTGTGTGGGTAAGGGTCAGTGTGTGGGGGTCAGGGTCAGTGTGTGTGGGTCAGGGCCAGTGGATGGGGGTCAGGGTCAGTGTGGGGGGTCAGGGTCAGTGTGTGGGGGTCAGGGTCAATGTGTGTGGGTCAGGGTCCGTGTAGGGGGTCAGGGTCAGTGTGGGGGGTCAGGGTCAGTGTGTGGGGGTCAGGATCAGTGTGTGTGGGTCAGGGTCAGTGTGTGGGGGTCAGGGTCAGTGTGTGGGGCTCAGGGTCAGTGTGGGGGGTCAGGGTCAGTGTGGGGGGGGTCAGGGTCAGTGTTTGGGGGGTCAGGGTCCGTGGTAGGGGGTCAGGGTCAGTGTCTGGGGGTCAGGGCCAGTGTCTGGGGGTCAGGGCTGGTGTACGGTGGGATCGGGACTCAGAGTACAAAGGGGACAGACCAGCTCTGCGATGGCATCGCTTCAGGCTGTCTGCAGGTCAGGGTGTGTTTCTGGGGCAAGAGTTCCCGCCTTTGGGGGAAAGACGGGGTCACCTCTCACCCAGGTCACCTCTGCCCTGTGACCTCCAGCACCCACTTGGGAGACTGCTCCCAGCGGGAGCCGCACAGCCCAGCGCGACCCGCACATCGGGCGCCAGTGAGACCCTGCCCGGGGGGTGCTCCCCTGGGCGGGTGCCCCGCTCCGTCCCGGCTGGCGGTGGCCGCGGGCACCCGTCGTGGGAGCCGCCTCCCTGCCCGCCGAGCCCGCGCCGCCCTCCCTCCGCCTCCCTCTGCTGCCAGCTGCCGGCTCCGTCTGCTCCCCGCGCCCCCGCCCGCCTGCCTCAGAGACAGCTATAAGTCTCCCGTGAAATATATACAGTGTAAATATATAAAAAGCTTGTGCCTGCCTGCTGCTTATGTATTCATGAAATAGTAAATAAATTTTATGGGATAATTTGAAGGCTGCCAGGAAGCCGGGAGATGAAAACGAAGCCTAATGAGATGGAGTATCAGGGCAGCACATGCTCCATCGACCACGGCCGCCTGGCCCGAGCGGGGCCAGCCCAGTGCCTGGGGCCCAGGGCCACGCTGACGAGTCACTTCCGAGGGGCTTCCGGGGGTCATAAACCACGCGCGGGTGGCCGCGCTTTTGGGGGGTGGGGGCTGGCCGCCACCTTCGGGGAGATCCAGGGAAGGAAGGGAAACTCGTGTGTGTGTGTGTGTGTGTGTGTGTGTGTGTGTGTGGTGTGTGTGTGTGAGACCTTGAGCCAGTCTTATCTCTGCTGTGTGACTCAGTTTCTCCCTGTGAAGGAAGAGGAGGAACAGAAACCAGAGGCCGCCCAGGTCGGTGCAGGAAATAGGACAATGTCTCACAGGCTCAGGCAGTGTCTCACGGTGGTCACGGCTTCCCATCCCGCACCGGACCCCCGGCACACGGAGAGGCGGCCACGTCGAGTCTGGGCTGGAAGTAGCCCTGGGAGGTGCGAGAGTGGGCTGGGGGGACCCAGGCTGAGGGGGAACAGCCTGATGCTGTCTCGGGAACCCCTAAAATCCTTTCCTGGGAGGGAGGAGGTCACTTGTGGCGAGGCCCCGTCCACTGTCCTCGACATCTGGATGTGTGACCCCCCCACGCCCACCCCCTGACACGGGAGACCCAGTGAATGCGCGAGAGTTGCACAGAGACCCAGTGAATGCGCGAGAGTTGCACAGAGACCCAGTGAATGCGCGAGAGTTGCACAGACCAGCCCAGCTCCCTGCTCGCTGGCCGAGACCCCCGGTCAGTCTCCGAGATGCGGAGCCCCCGTCACGGCCACAGAGACATGAGGGTGGAGGGACGTGGGGCGTGGGGAGGGGCAGAGCCTGAGTGAAGTAAAGGTGGACAGGAGGGGCTTGGGGGCTCAGGACCCTGCGCTGAGCCTGGGGGCGTGGAGGGGGCGGCCAAGGGAACGCAGCAGGAGCCCAGCCCTGGCCCTGGCTGAGGGACACTGGCCACGGTGGCCAGGGCAGTTTGCTGCTGCTGCTGCTGCTGCTGCTCGTTCACGGAGTGCTCAGGCAGGAGCACGTGCAACACCCTTCCCGGACCCCCAGGACTCGGCAAGCCCACCCAGGCTCCAGGCAGCCTTTCCTCACCAGCTCCTTTTTTTTTCTTTCTTTCTTTTTGGGTCACACCTGGCGATGCACAGGGTTAACTTCCGGCTCTGCACTCAGGAATTACCCCTGGCGGTGCTCAGGGGACCCTATGGGATGCTGGGAATTGAACCCGGGTTGGCCATGTGCAAGGCAAACGCCCTCCCCGCTGTGCTATCCCTCCAGCCCCCAGCTCCTCTTTCTTCTTCCTTGTCTCCTCCTCTTCCTCTTGGCTTCTCCTCCAGGCTCTCTCGTGGACGCTCACATCCATCCATCCATCAATCTAACAGCCTCTCTGGCACCTCCAACAGTCACACCTCCTTGGGGAAAGGGGTTCAGCCTCTCAGGGCTGTGCAGTCTCCCCAAGCCAATCACACACACCTCAACTCTCAGTTTGTTTGGGGGCCACGCCCAAGGATGCTCAGCGGTTACTCCTGCCTCTGGGTTCAGAATCACTCCTGGTGGTGCTCAGGGGACTATATGGGATGCCGGGGATGGAACCCAGGTTGGCTGTGTGCAAGGCGAGAACTGTATCCACCATACTAGTGCTCTGTCCCCTCCCCCCCCATTCCCACTCTTACCCAGCTGCCTCCACGGACCTGGCCAGGCTGCTCCCCTGAAGGAGGCTAGGGATGGGTATCCCCCTTGCCTTCTCTGCACCGTCCATTCGTGTGTCCTCATCCACGCATCACCCGTCCATCTGCCCTTCCACCCGTCCATCCATCCTCCATCATCTGTCCATTTGTCTATCCACCATCCATCCATCTGTCTGTTCGTCCATCCGCCCATTCATTTATCCACCATCCATCTACCATCTGTCCGTCTGTCCATCCATTCATCTACTCATCCATTCATGCAACATCCATCCACCATCTGTCATCCATCTTCCATCCTCCATCTATCCATCCACCCATCTATCTGTGCATCCATTCAAATACCATCCATCCACTATCTGTCCATCCATTCAGCCTCCATCCATCCATTTGTCCTTCATTCATTTGTCCACCCATCACCCATCCATCCATCCATCCATCCATCTCTCTGTGCATCCATCCATCCTTCATCCATCCACTATCTGTCCATCCATTCATCCTCCATCCATCCATTTGTCCTTCATTCATTTGTCCACCCATCCATCCATCCATCCATCCATCCATCCATCCATCCATCCATCCATCAGTCTATCCATCCATCCATTCATTCACCCACCCCATCACTCAAGGGGCCATGAGACAGGCTCTGGGTGTGTGTGTACCCACCACCCATGGCTCAGACCCTCCCCACTGCTACCCCCTCTGTGCCTACCTCATTGGTGAGGAGGGGGCTTCCTTCCCTGCCAAGCCGATCTTTATATTGATTTCTCCACCTCCAGACACAGTCAATGGGTCCTGAGAGGCTGAGCATGTCAGCTCTGCTTAAGAGACCCCATGACAGAGGGGCCCGTGAGCCTCTAGCTGTCACCTCAAGCTGCAGGGGCCCCCGGGGCCTGGCATGGGCAGCCCCGAGGCTCTGGGAAGCAGCAAGTCAAACCCACCTCTCCAGACATTGTCTGGGTGCCTTGTATCTGCAGGTTACTCACCAGGAAAGTCATTCAAGGAATATTAAATGGGCATCTGGGAGGGGGGGTGCCTAGGAGGGGCTCGGCACTGAGGCCGTGAGGTGCTGTGCTCGGTGGGAATGTCCTGATTGCAGTGTGAGACAGGAAGCAAGCGCTGAGAGGCTGTGGTACTATATCTGCCCCCTCCACCCTCTCACTGCTCTGACACTTTCTGGCCGTCAGAACTCTCTGAGGCAGCCTGGGGAGATCCTGAGTTCTGCTCCCAGAAGCCTGAGGCCCCACAAGGAGCGAGTGGAGGACTTCCCTGCGTGGGCAAGCCACGGACGCAGCTGACCTCTCCTGACAGCCCTGAGACTCTGAAAGATAGAGCTTAAGTTTTCTGACTTCCTTATCTTTCTCCCACCTCGGCTCTGCCAACCTGTGACAGAAAGATTGATAGGGCAGAACCCTTTTTACTTGCGAGTGACAGGAGCCTCCACTGAAGAGGTTTAATCACAGAAGGACATGGATTAGGAGGCAACATCAAAAATTCAGGCTTCAGGCATGGTTGGATCCAGGAGCCCCACTGGAGCCCTCTAAAAATCTGTATCTCCCCACTTCTGGGCTCTGTTTTCCATACTGTTGGCCTCATTCTCAGCATGCTGTCTTCGTGCAGTTGAAAGAATAGCCGTTAAGGAGCTGGAGAGACGACTCAACCCGTTGGAAACACAGGAGGACCAGATTGGATCCCCGGAACCGCATGATCCCCGGAGCACAGACCTGGGAGTAGTTCCTGAGCACGACCAAAAAACTACAACACAATAAATAAAATAGCCACGGAAGCCATCAGGCTGACATCCCTCCAGGTGAACCACCGGGGAATGGAAGAGCATCTCTCTCCCAGTGAAGGTACAGGGCTGGAATGTCATTGGCCCCATCGGGTCACGTGCACACTTCTACCCAACCAATCAGGCAGAGGCCAAAAAATAAAGTGCTCTGATTGGCTGGAGCCGTACTTGCCTGCTCCTAGGCGGAGGGACCGCTCTGCCAAGAATGAAGATGGGCAGACCGCCTCCAAACAGGAGTGCGTGCTGGGCAGCTGGCCACCTCTGGCCAACTGGGGGAGGGGGCAGTCCGAATGCCCCACTTAGCTTTTGCAATCCTGAATCTTCCCGAGGAAGAACCGAGGAGCTCACGCCACTTCGTCAAGGGCAAGGAATGCTCCACAGCCCAGCAAGCATTGTTTGCAAACAAAGACTGGACCAGAAGTGGAGCTTTCCAATGTCAGTGCTCAGCCCGCAGCCCCAAGGCCATCTGGGTCCCTGCCAGCTCCGGAGCCCATGGAAACCACGCAAAGACAATGGCATGGAGAGAATGGCACGGGGCGGGGGGCAGAGGGGCGCGGTGCTGAATCCCGCCCGCCACGCCCGTGATGTCTGGAAAAATCCCTGCCTGACCAGGGGACCCCCCCCCCCCCCGCTCCAGATGACCCTCCACTCCAAGTGAGGCCGGAGCCTTCGCACATTCCCGAGGCCGAAGCCACAGACCGACAGGGCTCCGGATGTCCGGGTAGCGGTGCCCTCATTAAACCAGGATTCTGACCACGAAACCCCCTCCCTCAGATTTGCTGCAAACGTGTCCCCAGAGAGTGACCCGTGGCCTTTGCGGATGCAGCTTCCTGCTCTTAGCAGAATTCTTTCCCCTCCGCAAGATGCTGACCCTTTCCTGGGTGGTGTGGGCGCTGCCCAGCGGGGCTCAGAGCCCCGAATCCATCCGCAGGCAATTTCCCCTGCGTGTCTGGAATCCTGCGTGGTCTTTTCTTTACCTGGGTCCTATTATTAGGCTCCGTGAGTCTATTATTATGATATTATGATTCCACTATTATCACCTGTATTATCGTGTAGGATGTGTCCTTGGAGTCTTTTTTTTTTTTCCTTCTCAAAGAGATGGGTTTGTAAGTGAAATCTCTATCAAACCTGAGGAAGACGCCCTGAGATTCTGCTTCTGGGGTTCAGGGGAAGCATTAGTAGCAGACTGATCAGCTCGGTTTTTAGTGGGGATTTGTAGTTGGGAAGAATTGTTATACGGGGTTGGAGCAATAAATAGTACAGCGGGGAGGGCATTTGCCTTGCATGCAGCTGACCCGGGTTCGATTCCCAGCATCCTGTATGGTCCCCTGAGCGCTGCCAGGAGTAATTCCTGAGTGCAAAGCCAGGAGTAATCCATGAGCATCGCAGGTGTGACCCAAAAAGCCAAAAAGAGAAAAGTGTTTTACATTGGTGGTGGGAAATGTGCACTGTTGAAGGGAGGGGTGTTGGAACATTGTATGCCTGAAACCCAATCATGGACAACTTTGTAACTATATCTCACCGTGATTTAATAAAAATAAAATAAAAACAAAGTGTTTTGTAGCTATCAGTTGCTGCAAGGGTCACATCCAGCAGTGTTCCAGGGGGACACAGGGTGTCAGGGCCCAAGCCTCTCATGTGCTCTCTGTCCCTCCCCGAGTTCCTCACCCCCATCCCAAAATTAGAATTCTGTTTGGTTTTAATTTTTTTTTCTTCTAGTTTAGCTAATATGGTTATTGTTAGTGCTAATGTTGGTGGTACTGAGACCATTTGCACCCTACAATCAGCAAAGGCCCCAGGTCCCTCCATCACTGTCCCTGGGTCCTCTCCAATTTTCATTCCTTCCCATCACTCCCCTCTCTCCACTACTTGACAATCCATTTTGAAAACTAAGGGTTGGCCATTGTTCATTGTTCAAGACTGTTTTCTTGTGCTCTTTCTCTATATCCCACTGGTGAGTGATATCATTCAGTGTGTGTGTGTGTGTGTGTGTGAGAGAGAGAGAGAGAGAGAGAGAAAGAGAAGCAGAGAAGCAGGACATTTTTGTCACTGTCACTATCATCCCATTTGCTCATCGATTTGCTGGAGCGGGCACCAGTAACGTCTCCATTGTGAGGTTTTGGCATATCAAATACGCCACGGGGAGCTTGCCATGCTCTGCCATGAGAGCGGGATAATCTTGGTAGCTTGTCAGGCTCTCCAACAGGGGCAGAGGAATCAAACTCGGGTCGGCCGCGTGCAAGGCAAACGCCCTACTGCTGTGCTATCATTCCAGCCCAAAATATTTTTTACTGAAACATTTAGAAAGGTGATGGGGAAAGAAAGGGAGAAGCGTGTGTTCCAGGGAGAACATGGGTTTCTCCAGAGTTGGAATGTGTGAGAAGAGAAACAGCAAGACCGGCCCGTGAGACGCGTGTGCGAGGGAGCACGCGGCTTAGAGAGTGAGCCCGTTCTTCTCCCTCCGACTTATTTCACTCAACATGATCCCCTTCCATTCCGTCCATGTCAAGGCCAACTGCATGATTTCTTTCTGTTCTTCCAGCTGCATAGTATTCCACTGCGTGTCTGGCTTCTCTGCATGCCTGTCTCTGACTAGGAGGAGGTTTCCATACCCCGGCTCTTGTACTAAGCACTGCAATGAACAGACGTCAAATGAATATTTTTGTGTTTGGCGGGTAGGTGGTGCCAAGCAGTGGGCTCACGAGGTTGTATCCTTGTAATGAGTGTTTGCTTAGCCAAGCCCATGCAGAGCACCCATGGTGGGGGAACGAGTTGGTCTCCATTACACCAGTGACCAAGACTGTTGGGGCCAGGCTAGGCCAGCGCCTGAAGCCTGAGACAAAGTTCAGGGGTCCAAGAGCCTGTTTTTATAGGGAAGTACTGCAAACTCACTATGACTCTTCTCTGGCCCAAGCAATGGTGGGGGGAGGGGCGGAGGATGCACAGGATGGCATCTTACCAGTGTGCTTACAGGGAATTTTCTACAGTCACTTTCTTAGCTTGGAACAGCAAAGTTCATCTTAAGCACAGGAAGAGAGGGCATCTTTCAGAACTTCCCACCCACAAGCAAAATCATCTCTTGAGAGGCAGGAGAGGTAGCACAGTGGGGAGGGTGCTCGCCTTGCAGGGAGCCAACCCAGGTACGAACCCCAGCATCTCATCTGGTTGCCTGGGCACTGCCAGGAGTGATTCCTGAGCACAGAGCCAGGAATAGCTCCTGAGCACTCACAGTTGTGGCATAACAATATCGTTTTTTGGTGAAAGGGAGGAAAGAAGAAGAAAGGGGGGAGGGGTGGGGAGGGGGGTGAGTAGAAGGAAGGAGGAGGGAAGGAAGGGAGGGAGGAAGGGAAGGAGGGAGGGAAAAAGAAGAGAAGAGAGAGGGAAGGAAGGAAGGAAGGAAGGAAGGAAGGAAGGAAGGAAGGAAGGAAGGAAGGAAGGAAGGAAGGAAGGAAGGAAGGAAGGAAGAGAAGGAGGGAGGGAGGGGGGAAAATAAAAGAGAAAAGGAAGGGAGGGAGGGAGGGCAGGAGAGGCACTTGCCCTGCACATGGTCAGCCCGGGTTCGATCCCTGGCACCGCATGGGGTCCCCGAGCTCCGCCCCTAGCAGCCTCGAGTGTCTGATATGTTTTTCACAGCGGTGGAGACTGGAGGGGCCCCGACGTCTACGAGGGTGACTGTGAATCACTCGGTGTGAGGCATCCAAGGGTAGTGCTCAGCGAGTGGAGGGACAAGGTCAAGGCCCCCGTGTGTGCACCCGCCTGCAGCCATCCGCCCGGACGCGAGTCTCAGGGCCACCCCGGAAGTCCCACAGCAGCCCGGGAGACCCCGTACGAGGGAAAGCCGTAAGGGTTGCTGGGGGCCGAGTGGCCGAATGAAATAGTGACATTCCCGGAACCCAAGATCCCACGGCGAGGGAGACAGGACCGAGGGCCCACGAGGCGACAGGAGCCCACCTGTCTCCTCACCTCGAGCCCCCACAGGCAGCGAAGGCCAGAGCAAGCGCACTGGGCCCACCGGCGCCGTCCCTGTTCCTGCCCAAGACAGCTTCAGAATCCCCCTTGGTCTCTGCCAGGCCCCGCCAGAGGTTGGAGGGTCCTCCCGGGAGCACGAACAAACTCCTGTTCCTTCACCTTGGAGTTGTCCCTGTGCCTCTGTCTGGGCCAGGTGAGGCCGCCAGCGCTGGGCTGGAGAGGCCGGGACGGGGCTGGGCACTGAGGGCGGGTCCCGCAGAAAAGGCGGCGTCTGTCTCTGTGACTTAGGCCTGGACTGCGGAGGGTCTTTGCTGCTCCTGAATTATACTCTGGGGTTTGGCTTTGTTGTGTTTCGTTTTGGCAGGGCTTTGGGGAGGACCGGAGGGGGTCTCTGCGATAATCAGCATCTTATGCGCTCACTAGCTCCCCTACCCCCATTTCTTTTCTTTTCTTTTGCCTTTTTGGGTCACACCCGGCAATGCATATGGGTTCCTCCTGGCTCTGCACTCAGGAATTGCTCCTGGCGGTGCTCAGGGGACCCTATGGGATGCTGGGGATTGAACCCATGTTGCATGCATGCAAGGCAAACGCCCTCTCCGTTGTACTATCACTCCAGCCCCCTACTCCCATTTTTTTAAAACGGATTTAATCTGAGAGTGTAGCCAGCTCATCACAGACACACCAAGCACAATCACGTCCCGGAGATGTTTTCCTCGACCAGCATGAAGGGAGAGACGGCCAGGCAGGTGGAGAGAGGAACCTACAGATTGCTTGATTTGTGTGTGTGTGTGTGTGTGTGTGTTTTCCCCTATTTTTATTTGATTTTTATAAAGTTGTTCACAATAGTTCATTTCAGATAATATTCAAACATCAGGTGGCTGGAGTGATAGCACAGCGGGTAGGGCGTTTGCCTTGCACGCGGCCGACCCGGGTTCAAATCCCAGCATCCCATATGGTCCCCTGAGCACCGCCAGGGGTGATTCCTGAATGCATGATCCAGGAGTGACCCCTGTGCATTGCTAGGTGTGACCCAAAAAAGAAAAAAAAAGAATATTCAAACATCAATCCCACCACCATAAGAGGAGAGTGTGTGAAGATTGCTGTATTTCATCCTCGAGCCATTTAAGCCCTTGTATAAGCGATCATAGTCATGTATGTTAAATCCAAACACATGTGCTACTTTTGGTATACTAGTGGGCTAGAGTGTAAGGTCACATGGCTGCAAATGCGGCCGCTCACTCCAGGACGTCCTGTGTCACTCTCTTCCAGGAGCTTTAATTCAGGGTCTCTGGATCTCGGCCCTTGATGAGATTACATGGCGCCGGGGGCATTTTGTGGGTGTGACTGCCAAGCTACTGGAAAACTGGGGATCTGGGGGAAGGAGGTCAGTTCTGCTCGGAGAGAGCTTGGAGATCTGTCACGGGTCCTGCATACCTGGGTTTTTCTGCAAGTTCCCTCATAGGTGAGGCTCACCCGAGCCTGTGGAGAGCGGCCTTCAGCATGGCTGTGGTTGGGTTCTGGAGGTTCTGCTGGGCCAGGGAGGGAAATTCAACCTGCCCCCCTCCGAGTTGTCCCGGTGAAGGCAGCCTGGCGCGGGGTCAGGACGATCTATGCTTGTTTTAAGACCAAGCTCCAAACCCAAACAATAACAATAAAGAAGTTCATTAAACCCCAAGCTACAAAAGGTCAAGAGCAGAAACCCTCTCTCCTCCCTCTGACCCCCCAGCTATCCTATCAGCTAACCCCCCCCCAAATCTTTTGCTATTTTTTAATTTATTTATGTTGCTGGGGGCAGTGGGGGGGCACACTCAGTGATGCGCAAGATTTTGTCCTGGTTCTGTGCTCGGGCATCACACCTGGTGGGACCCAGGGGTGCTGGGATTAAATTTGGGTCTGCCGTGTGTAGGACAAGCGTCCTGCTGGCTGTACTATCTCTCTGGCCCAGCCTATATGAGCTTGTCCCAAGCCAGTGGGTCTGGTTTCTTCGCTCTCTACTCAGGGAACCTCTATATGTGATTGTGAGTATGTGTCTGGCTACTGTAGCAGGCTGGGTACCTGCTAACACTGCTTTAGCTTCACAGATGCTGCAGACGCACCCCGGACTGCCCCCTCCTTTTACAGGGCTGTGTAGTATTCTACTGGCTCCAGAAGTTACTGGCTTTTTGTTCCACCCCCTCCAGCCAGCCAGTGGGGTTGTTCCCATGGTCTGCCACGCCTTTTGCGAGTTGCTATTGTTCCCGAGGGCACTTGCAACTGCCCCTCGCGTCCCTGAACAAATGAAGAGAGACGGACTTCTCGGTGCCCACCCGGAGCGCATCATTACATCTTTGGGCTCCCTCCCTCCAGCTTTTTATTAAATTATCCCAATTTGTCCTTTCAAATAGATGTCTTTTCTTAAGTAGTGATTTACCACAATTAAGCCCCCCAAAATTAAATTAAATGAATTACGTCCCTTAGGTTGGGTGTCTGTGGGAAGTGGGGCTGGACGCAGTAATAGTCCAGATGCTATTAAAAGCAGAGGCAGAAGAATGTGCACCGGGTTAGCGGGGAAAATTCATAGCTCCACTGATACGCCATGATAAATAATTATGAGTTATTAATTTTAAATTACATCTTTAATGCGTTGCATGATTTTAATTCCCCCTACAGTATTAATATCGGACTGGCTTTGATTAATTTAGAGCAGAACAGAAAGGTGCCAATTAAGGGAACTAGCTGGGAACTTTGAGGTGTTTATATCTGTCTCTCGATGGCCCCCCCAGTGGGGACAAGGTCGTTGCTCAGGGGACGCTGGTGATTATCCATGGGAACCCAGGGTGGGATGTATCGGGGAGCGCAGGAGACGGATGTTAACCCTTTCGTGCTGGAGTGCCAGGGAGGAGGAGAGAGACACAGGCGCCCGAAGCACTAACTCCCAAGCACTAACTCCCAAGGCTGGAGTGCCAGGGAGGAGGAGAGAGACACAGGCGCCCGAAGCACTGGTCTGCCCTGAGCCCAGAGGCGGATTAGACGGAGGCTGCGTGTTCCGTGGCCTTTGGGGGAACCCGCTGGCAGCCAGGCTCAGGGGGGCTGGGCTCGGCGTTGTTACTTCCAAACAAGAGTCTTTTCTAAAATAATCTGTTGGGCTTTGGGCTTTGGGGCAAAGCCAGCTGTGTTCAGGGTGGACTCCTGGCTCTGTGCTCAGGCATCAGTCCTGGTGGCGCTACAGGACCTTTCGCAGTGCTGGGGTTGGAACCCAGGTCCGCTGCGAGCACCTGTGCTCTCTCTCCAGCCTCGAACCCCTCCGTCCCGAGGCCCGCCTTGCAGCAGGGAAAGTCCCCTGGCCGCAGGTGTGGGACACTTGGCCCAAGGGTTTCAGAACTGGCTGGGATGGGAGAGAGTGATGAGGGGACTGAGGGCCTCGGCCACACAGACGGTCCAGTGTCCTGTGCAATGGCCAGGTGTGGGCTGTGTGCTCTGAAGGACACTAGCAACAGCGTCCCACACCCAGCTCCCCAGGGAGCACTGTCCAGCCGAGCTCACATTCCAGCTTAAAAAAAAAATCAGGAGCTGGAGCGATAGCACAGCGGGTAGGGCGTCTGCCTTGCACGCGGCCGACCTGGGTTCGATTCCCGGCATCCCATATTCCCAAGCACCACCAGGGGTGATTCCTGAGTGCATGAGCCAGAAGTAACCCCTGTGCATCACCAGGTGTGGACCAAAAAGAAAAAATATATATCAAAACCAGTACAGCAGGGAGGGCGCCTGCCCTGCACTTGGCCGACCTGGGTTCAAGCTCCGGCACCTCCTATCCCGGCACCCAAGCCCCACCGGGAGTGATCTGAGCACGGGGCACAGCCAGGTGTAGCCCAAGCCCCCAAATTACTAGTGAAGAGTGAACCCCTCCCCCGCCCCCCAGAAAAGCGTCACCTGTCGGGGTGGCTGAAGCGAGGGGTGTGGTGCTTAGGACCAGAGCCGCCGTGACAGTGCCACAGCCAAATCCCGTCACTGTAGCCCCCTAAGACGGCGAGTTCCGGAGCAGGCATGGGCCGGGGGGCTGCAGGGAGGAGGCTGTGACGCCAAGGGGCTTTCCCGTGAGCACGCTGGGTCGGGGGCCTGCCTCTGAGGTGGGGACACTCGCCAACCCACCTAATGTCTGAGTTTCCTTCCAAGGGGGCCGTCAGGCTTTTTTTTTTTTTTAGTTTTTTTTTTGTTTTTTTGTTTTTTTGCTTTTTGGGTCACACCCAGCGATGCTCAGGGGTCACTCCTGGCTCTGCACTCAGGAATCACTCCTGGCGGTGCACGGGGGACCCTATGGGATGCCGGGGATCGAACCCGGGTCGGCCACGTGCAAGGCCAACGCCCTCCCCATTTTATTATTGCTCCGGCCCTGCCCTCAGGCTTTTGACTTCCCTGGCAGCGTGGCCGGGGAGGGGTGAGGACAGTTGTGTCCTAACACACACGGGGAGGGGGTGCGGTGTGGGGTGCGGGCGTCCTGGCTGGCAGGAGCGGGTGGGCCGTGGGCGCAGACCTGCGGCTCCGAGCATCAGCGAGTGTCAGGCTGGCCGCAGACGAGCCGAATCCCAGTCGAGGCGCTAAATTAATGACCCTGGATGAGAGGGAGCTTAACGCGGAGTCACTGCCGGCCACGGCAGGGATCCATCACCTCTCCTCCGCTGTCACGGCGCAGTGGCCACGCCGCGCCCTCACCCGCTCTGCACGGCCCGGTCTGGGAGAGGCTCCGCGAGAGGCGGGTCCAGGGAAGCACCTGCGGCGGGCGCGTGATGGGCGGGAACGGGGAGGAGAGAGGAGGAGGGACGGTGAGGGAAGGCGGGTATGCAGGGGGAAGGCACAGCGGGCCGCCCTCGGGCCTTGCACGTGGCCAACCCAGGCTCAGTCCCCGGCATCCCACGGGGCCCTGAGCCTCCCGGAGTGACCCCGAGCACTGGGCGAGGGTGAGCCCTGGGCACTGCTGGGCATGGTCCCAAAGCAAAACAAACCGAGAAAGAAGGGCAGGAGCAGGGCTGGAGCGATAGCACAGCGGGGAGGGCGTTTGCCTTGCACGCGGCCGACCCAGGTTCGATTCCCAGCGTCCCATAGGGTCCCCCGAGCACCGTCGGGGTGGTTCCTGAGTGCAGAGCCAGGAGTGACCCCTGTGCATCACTGGGTGTGACCCAAAAAGAAAAAAAAAAGGACAGGAGAGTCCGACACCACGGGGTTCCTTCCTTCCACGGCTGGGCGCACGCCCTTGTGCACGCCCACCTCCCTTCCTGCCGGCGTCCAGGAGCACGGCCCTCCTCACCTCATCCCCCGCCAGGCTGAGGCTCAGAGAGGCCAATCAACTGGCCTGAGGTGGCCCAGCGGGTAGGCCCCAGAGTCAGGGAGGAAGATCCGCAGACGGCTCCAGTCTCAGAGCCAGGGCACCGTGGGGCAGCTGCGGGCCCGATCCTCAGGGCCCGCACATGGGGCTGCACAGAGAGCTGCCCTGGAGGCCACGCTGACCAGAGGAAGGGCCCGGGGGGGGCAGGAACAGCCAAACCCCTGTGGGTGCGCCCAGCCTCACTGACCCGCCTCTGTTCCTCCAGACCGGGTTCCATGGTCATCTGCCTCCCCACCTTCCTGCCAACACACACACACACACACACACACACACCCCAATACACACACACCAAACACATACCAACACATCAACACACACCAACACACACACTTCCAACACATACACCAACACACACCCCAAACACACACCAACACATCAACACACACACCAACACAGACAACCCCAACACATACACCAACACACACACATACCCCAATACACACCCCCCAAACACACACCAATACATCAACACACACCAACACACACAAACACAGACACCCCAACACATACACCAACACACACACCCCAACACACACCCCAACACATCAACACACACCAACACACACACCCCCACACATACACCAACACACACACCAACACACACCAACACATACATACACACCAACACACATACACTACCAACATACACATACCAACACATACACACACATCCCAACACACATACACTAACACACACCCCCCAACACACACCAACACATACATACACACCAACACACATACACATACACACACATCCCAACACACATACACTAACACACACACCAGCACCTACACACCACACAAACACACACACCAACACACACACACACACACACACACTCACACGCTGTGCCTCCTGTCGCGGGCTCTGGAAACGGCATCCGGAAGCAGCACAGCTTCCCCGCAGAGCCTCGGAGCGAGACAATCACATTAGGTCCCTGGGGCGGATTTGGCAACCCCGTCCGGACTTTGAAAGGCGGGGACGGCAGGGGATGGCGGGGGACGGCGGGGGACGGCGGGGCGACCGAGGCTGGTTCCTGTTCAAAGCCCCCTCCTCGGGCCACATTAAAGGTGGATTATCACTCAGAGGGTCGAGTGGCCAGTGGGCCGGCCCCCTCCGCCGGATAAGACGGTCACGCAGGTGGGAGACCCCCCAGCGGGGGGCAGCCGGGCCGCGGCCACAATAGCGAGAATGAAGCTCTCCCCCCTCCAGCCCTCCAGCCCTCCAGGTGCTGCGGGGGCCACTAGGTGCCTTCAGCCTCAGTGGTGCCTCCATCTCTCCCTCCCGACGGGGCGGGCCCCGCTGGTGACCAGGCCAGGGCCCAGCCTGACTCGCCGGCCCCGGGAGCGAAGGGGCTTTCCCAGAGACCGAAGGCAGGGCGGGTCTCAGCTTCACGTCGTGCTCACCGCCCTGGGTCCCCCAGCTCAGAGTGGCCCCTGGGGGTGGGGAGCACTTGGAGAGGGACGGCGGGAGCACTGCCCACGGCCCCGAGGAGCACGTGGTCCAACTGCCGCTGGTCCACTCTGGAGAGAAGGAGGGGCCCAGAGCTGAGGGCCGGGGGGGTCAGGGACGGGGCAGACAGTGGACGGGGCAGGAACGGGGGTGTGGACACGGCCCTCCGGGCGGGGTGAGGCCACTGAGCACTGACCAGAGGGCGTGGATCCCCCACCCTGCGTGGTCCCGGCTCAGACCTCAGACCTGGCCGCGGTGGACGCTGTGCCCGTCGGGCCTCCTCTGCGGGGCACTGGGACACTGGCCTCGGCACCATCCGAGCAGGCGGGCCCAAGTAAGCCGCGTTTCCCGACAAAACCGAACATCCCGAATGAACCACAAGTGCCCGGAAAACCGAGATCAATAAAGCACGCGCAAAACTGAACCAAAGCAAGCGCTGAGCAGACACTTCCTCCAAGAAAACACGGGGCTGGGAGGCTCGTGGGCCCGTAAACAGTGCTCGTTACCCCTCACCACCAGGGAGATGCAAATCCAAACAACCACACACCAGCTGAGCAGTCGCATCACAAGGAGTAGAAAGGACTGAGGCAGGAGGGGACAGGCCGGGGGGCGGGGGGCAGGAAAGGGCTGGCAGGAATGCCCGCTGGGTCTGAGTCCAGAGCCTTGACAGACTCCCGGGATTGGAGCTCCCTAGGTAGGACCCAGTGACTCCAGTCCCCAGCAGCCACCCCAAGGACCCCCGACGCAGTCTCCAAAGGGCACCAGGCAGTGCGAACCCGAGTGCCCGGGAGAGACGGGCTGGGCGGGGCAGGAAGTGGCGTCTGCAGCCACCCTGGAATCCTCCTGGAAGAGAGGACGGAGGGAGCCGGAGCGATGGCACAGCGGGGAGGGCGTTTGCCGGGTTCGATTCCCAGCATCCCATAGGGTCCCCCGAGCACCGCCAGGAGTCAGCCCTGAGCCTCGCCGGGTGGGACCCAGAAAGGAAAGAGAAGAGAAGGCGGCCTCCTGCAGCTGGCCTCGCCCGTCGTGGTCCCGTTACCACCAGGCAGACGCGGAGTAGAAACCCCATGCACTCAGGAATCACCCCTGGCGGTGCTCAGGGGACCCTATGGGATGCTGGGAATCGAACCCAGATCGACCGCGTGCAAGGCAAACGCCCTCCCCACTGTGCTATCGCTCCAGTCCCCGTATTAGAAACCCCAGAGTGAGGGAGTCACCCAGGGGTGACGGTCACAGACCCGGGGCGTTGGAGGGACGCTTGTCCCCTGGTGAGGGACACGGCTGGCGTGGGTGTGGACTGGCTTCACGGGATACCCGAAACTCCGGCATCACGGGGCGTCTATACGAACCGGACGGGAAACATCCTACTTCTGACTGTTTCTTGGGCCGCAGCCGGCGGGGGTCAGGGCTTACTCCTCCCTCTGTGCTCAGGGATCACTCCCGGCGGGCTCGGGGGTTAATCCGGGGTGGGCTGTGTGCGAGGCAAGAGCCCCCTCCCCCCGCTGTACCATCTCCCCAGCCCCAAATTCCGACCTCTGACTCTGGGGGACCGCCACCACTGGAGTCTTGCCCGCTCCATGGTTTG
The DNA here is from genome assembly GCF_027595985.1 of Sorex araneus. Taxonomy (NCBI): domain Eukaryota; kingdom Metazoa; phylum Chordata; class Mammalia; order Eulipotyphla; family Soricidae; genus Sorex; species Sorex araneus. The sequence goes on along the minus strand of NC_073310.1, from coordinate 5,637,150 downwards.
ACGGCTGGTGATAGCTTTTCGAGCTCATGATCCTCTGAGCAACTCCTTTGGGTCTGTGGGGACCACGTCAGGAGGTGTCCGGGGGGGGACGTACGTGCTGGGGCTCGAACCCGAGACTCCCGCATGCAGACCTGGGCTCTTGCCCTTTGCGCTATCTCCGTGGCAGGGGCTGAGGGGTCCGTGTGACGGGTGGGGCTGTGTGACCTTCCTGGCCTGGGACAGGGGATGAGAACGTGTCCTTTGCGGGGGGCGGGGGGTCCACAGGTGGGAGGGGTGGCTCTCGAGACACGAGTGGAACGTGGTCGTTACCAGGTGGCGGCCATGGGCCGGGAAAGGTGTGCGTGGCTGCAATCTTGCCAGGCTTCTGGGGCGCCCGGCGGGCAGGGCTCCCCGCCCCCCCCCCACCCCGCCCCGCCCCCGCCAGTCTGGGCCCAGAGGACCGCGGCCCAGCTGTCGGGGAGGCGTCTGCTTAACAAGCTCTCGTAATCTCGCTGCGAGCAGGCTTGCTCCTGGGGCCGGGGGCTCGCTCCTCGGGGGCTCGGGGCCTCTCAGGCTAAGCCTCTGCCGAGCCATGAATATCTGAGCACCTGACCGCGCATTTCAATACGGCCGGGGACCCCCAAGCCCCCCCCCCCCCCGCTGCCCGGAGACTGGCTGGCACAAGCCCTCCTAGGACTCACCGTCCCAGCGTTCCAAGTGTTTGGCCGGCCGAGGCTTTGGGCCAACCAATACTGACCGCATTTCGCTCTCTGCCGGGAGGACCCTTGCTGGGCCAAGGGACCCCCTCAGCACCCACCGGCTGAGTCCGAGTCTGTCTGTGAGATGCGTCCAGGGCTGGCGGGGGGGCGGAGAGGGCATCCACGGCGTGGTGCACACGGCCGGGTCCGAGCCCTGCTCTGGGGGCCCCGGCAAGCTCTGTTGGCACGGACAGGCTGGACCTTTGATGCGGGACACCTGAGATGGGGCGAGGGGGCCCAGCAAGGACGGGGGGACGGGGAGGGACAGCACCGGCAGCCGGGATGGGGGACGCCTTGAGGCCAAGGGACCTGGCTCTCGCGAGGCAGCCGTCTTGGCCCGTGGGCTCCCCCCTCACCCCCGAGAGTGCGGGGGAGGGGGACACCGAGGCCTTTGGTGCCCATGCGGGACTGCAGGAGATTGCCCAGTCTCAGAGGTGGACACACGGAGCGAGAAAGGAGCCCTCGGGACCTGGGGGAGACTCCTGACCCCTCCGCCACCACGCCCTCCTGCCTAGCTCGGGAGCACTCGCCTGGCACCCAAGAGACCCTGTTGGCCCAGCCACTTCCCCGGCCACCGCTGTGTGACACTGGGAATGTCACTCTGCCTCTCTGGGCCTCAGGACACCGTGCAGGGCCTTGCTGGCGCCCGATTCCACCTGTGCACGCAGTGACCAGAGCTGCTGAGGGTCCGGCAGGGACAGAGGCCAGGCCGGGGGTCCCAGTGCAGCGGGTCTGACCACCAGAGGGGAATGTGGCCAGCCCCCCACGCGAACCCCACTTTCCCACGCACGCGTGAGGGCAGGGAGCCCTCCCACCTCGCTCGCCAGGACCCGGGGCCGGCCGGCCACGAGCAAAGCCACAGCCCTTCAGCCGCCTCAGGAGGCACCACGTCAGGGTCAAGCTGACTCTGGGTCCTGCTTCTGGACAGGTGGGGCCCCTGCCCTCTCCCTGGGTGGCTCTGACCAGGCACCATCTCTCTGGGCCTCAGTTTCCCTACCTGGAAACCAAGGGGCAGAGTAGATTCTCCTCCTGGCCCTTTCTTTTTTTTCCATTTTGTTTTGGGGGCGGGGGGTGGCCCTCCTGACGGTGCTCATGGATCACTCCTGGCTCTGTGCTCATGAATCACTCCTGGCTCTGCACTCTGGGATCACTCCTGGCAGTGCTCAGGGGACCATCTGGGATGCCGGGGATTGAACTTGGGTCGGCCGCGTGCAAGGCAAACGCCCTCCCCGCTGTCCTATAGCTTGGCCCATCGCTGTGATTCTTTTGGTGGGAAAAGGAGACCCCCCCCAGCAACGTTCAGCAGACCTGGGGCCCTGGGGGCCTTCGATCCTGTTGAGGCTCAGCCAGGCGGCCAGGCTGGGGTGTGCTGAGAGACTATGCACCCATCTTATAGACCGGGAAATTGAGTCCTTGCCTTTAGGAGAAAGGAAGCTTTGCAGTGGTACCCCCAGAAGGGGTAAGGGTGGGGGGAAATCCAAGGAATTTATCTTCCCACACTGCAGGATGGAATTCCTTCCGCCCTTCCCTCCCTGTCCGCTCCCTGTCGGCCAGGCCCCCCGGGAAAGTTCCCACAAATCTGTCCCTCCAGGGCGACCCCCCTCAGTCATGGCAGGGGTGCAGGTGACTGGGGGGCTCTGACGGGAGAGGAGCTCGGGGTTATGGAGGACACGGGGTCCTGCCATGTCCTGCCTGCCACGTGCTTATCCCTTCACCCCGCACCCCGCGGGTGCCCGAGGGGTCCCTGGGAGGGCTGCGGGGGGCTGGGACCTGTCTGGGCAGTGCCCGGGACTGTCCAGGCTCCCTGAGTGGACCCTCTCCCGCCACCGGCCACTCTGGGGTGCTGCCTCTCAGCAGGGAGCGGGGAGGGACCGGCTGTGTGTGTGTGGGGGGGGACAGCCATAGGTCTGGGGGTGCCGAGTCTGGCTTACTCGGGGGAGGGACGGCGAGGGGGGAACCTGGCTGGGGTGGGGGGCTGCGCCCTGGAATGCCCATCACTCCCTCCTGTCCAGGCGCCTGCAGGCGGCCGTGGGTCAGGAGACACTGACCCGGGTGGACCTCAACAGGACCCACAGCTGAGCACGGAGCCTCCGGCCCGGTGGCCCAGGACCCTCTCCGGAACCAGCGGCCGGCCGGAGACTGGGCCACAAAGTCCTTCTCTTGGGCTGGAGTGATGGTAGTCCAGCGGGGAGGGCGTTTGCCTTGCACGTGGCCGACCTGGGTTCGATTCCCAGCATCCCATAGGGTCCCCCGAGCACCGCCAGGAGTAACTCCTGAGTGCAGAGCCAGGAGTAACCCCTGAGCATCACCAGGTGTGACCCAAAAAGAAAAAAAAAGTCTTTCTCTTCACACCTCACAGTGTGACCCTTCAGACACGCAGGAACAGGGACATCCCTTCCTGGCCTCCTCTGAGACACTCTGCAGAATCCCAGTGAGGGGCTGGAGCAGTAGCACAGCGAGGAGGGCCTTTGCCTTGCACGTGGCCGACCTGGGTTCGATTCCCAGCATTCCATAAGGTCCCCCAAGCACTGCCAGGAGTAATTCCTGAGTGCAGAGCCAGGAGTAACCCCTGTGCATCGCCGGGTGTGGCCCATAAAGCAAAAAAAAAAAAAAAAATCCCAGTGAGCCCCCAAATGGCTGGTGTTGGGGACGGCTTTGGAGTTCATGTGCGTTAGAAAGGCTGCAGGGCCAGGTGTGTGAGTGTGTGAGTGTGTGAGTGTGAGTGTGCATGGGGGGGGGTGTTCAGGTCCTTCTGCCCCCTCCCACACAAAGACACACGCAGCTTGCCTGGACAATGGGAGTCCCTCCTCCTGGCCAGCAGTGACCCTGCTGTGTGCCAGGCTCTGAGGGCGCAAACTCACCAGGGCACGGGTTTGATGGGGGGGTGGGGAGGGAGAGACCCTAATCAGGTAAACACAGCTGAAGGTGTGGGGCAGCTGATAACTGGGCTAACTGCTGGGTGGGGGTAGGGGAGTGAGTGTGTGTGTGTGTGTGTGTGTGTGTGTGTGTGTGTTGGGGGGTCGGGGGGAGCCAAAGCTCTTAAAGGGACAGGCCACAGCGCCGGTCACAGTCGAGCTAGCACAAACAGGCTTCAGCTCGCTCAGGACCAGAGGGGAATTTGCTCTGTGCCCCTCCCCGGGTTGGCTGGGTCCGGAGGGGCAGGGCTGGGGTGTGCAGGGGCCTCTGAGGTGGAGACTGAGCCAGCCGCAGCCCAGAGGGCAGGGCTGATTCCGGCCCAACCCTGGGCATGGCAAGAAGGTCCCCCGAGAGCAGCCAGGAGTGATCCTGGGGCACAGAGGCAGGAGCCCAGGAGCCCTGAGCACTGCAGGGTGAGGCCCCCCAGCCAAAAAAAAGCCCAGAGCAACATAAATGCTCAGAGCAGCCCCCCCCCCCCGCTCTCCCCGAGAAAACAGGGGGGCTCCCAGCCCCCTCGCCCAGCCCCTCTTCTGGGCGACACAGAGGCTGTTTCCATAGCAACGCCAGCCCTGCCCCATCTCAAGCCCTCCCAGCCCCCGCCCCCGCGGGGCTCACCAGCGCCCGGCGGCGCCCGCCCTGCACGCGCCTGGCAGCTCAGGTGGGTGGAAAGTCCCTCCGCTCTCCCGGGGTAATTAGCGGCGGAGCTTGAACTCGAGGCTCCTGCGAGGAGTCAAGGGCCCTCAGCCTTCCGCTCCCCGTCTCCGAGGCGCCTCTCCCAGCTCTCACGGCCTCTCCACCTGCCCTCCAGCTCCTGGTCTCAATGTCACCTCCTCCAGGAGGGCCCGTGCCCCCCGCCCCGACCCCCCTTGACACGGCAGCTGGCACGGCATTCTGCTCTCTCAGTCCCCGGGGCCCCGAGAACTCTAATTTTAGGTTTGTTTGTTTAGGAGGGGGGTGCTCAAGCCCCACCCGGCAGTGCTCAGGGCTTACTCCTGCCTCTGTGCTCAGGGGTCGCTCCCGGTGGGGCTCGGGGGACCCTGTGCAGGGCTGGGGGGTGGGAGCCGGGTCAGCTTCGTGCCAGGCAGACGCCTCTCCCTTGTCCAGCCGCCACCCTGCAGCAGAAGCATCCTTCCCTGCGCCATGTGTCTCTGCGCCCGGCGACTCTCATCAGACCTGGACCCAGACTGGTCCATGAACAATGAGACGGGGCGCTATGGGCCGCCCCTCTGGCCTCGGGGGAGGCAAGTGGGGAGCCCGCACCTCCGCATAGACCCCAAATTATTATTTGTTTCCTTTTTGGGTCACACCCGGCGATGCTCAGGGCTTCCTCCTGGCTCTGCACTCAGGAATTACTCCTGACGGTGCTCGGGGGACCCTATGGGATGCTGGGAATCGAACCCGGGTCAACCACGTGCAAAGCAAATGCCCCACCCGCTGTGCTATCGCTCCAGCCCCCACCCCAAAGAATTGACACAAGGACCCCAGAGCACCCGGACCCCTAGCAACAGCCATCACAGCGGCCCAGAGGCCGAGACCACCACGTTTCCAGGATGGGTGGAGCAGACGCTCGAGGCAGGGACCCCCGAACCCTGCAAGGCTGTTCCGGTGCAGGACGGTCGGGAAGCACCGACCCGGCATGCCAAGCCTCACGCCAGGGCTTCGGGACACACTCAGAGCCCTGCACGTGCCCGGCTGCCCGTGACAATGGCCCCCTGGCGGGAGGGGCCCCTGCAGGGGTGGGAGACGGAGGCAGCGCCCAGCCCTGCGTGCTACAGCCTGGGACCCAGCCACCCAGGGAGCCGGGGAGGGAGGGCGTCCATGGGCGAGCAGGCGTGGACATGGTCAGGCTGCGAGAGCAAGAGGGGGGCCCTGTCCTGGGAGGGGAGAACCCGGGGAGTGGGGAGACTCCTGCTCCACATGGGACAGAGGCCAGGGGCCGGGGCGACAGCACAGCGGGGAGGGCGTTGGCCTTGCACGCGGCCGACCCGGGTTCAATCCCCAGCGCCCCACAGGGTCCCCTGAGCACCGCCAGGAGTCATTCCTGAGTGCAGAGCCAGGAGGAAGCCCTGAGCATTGCTGGGTGTGCCCAAAAAGCAAAAATAAAATAAAAATAAAATGGCAGGAAGAGACGAAAGTGGGGGTGGGGGGCTCAGCAACAGAGCCGGGACCTCGCCCATGGGGGGTCCTGGTCCATCCCCAACCCCGCCCAAAGTGAAATAAATAAGATACAGAGAAATGATGAAATGGGGGCGGCAAGAGAATACAGCGGGGAGGGCGTTTGCCTTGCACGCAGCCAACCTGGGTTCTATCCCCGGCATCCCATAGGGTCCCCCGAGCACTGCCAGGAGCGATTCCTGAGTACAGAGCCAGGAGGAACCCCGGAGCATCGCTGAGTGTGACCCCCACCCCCAAATAAAAGATAGTAAAGCTTCTGATTGGTTCGCTTTGAAGCAGTCAATTTTTTTATGCGAGTTTTATTCCAGCAACACACACATGTACACATACACACACAGAGCACACACACAGATGGTCACTCGCAACACACATGTGAATGTGCACCCACCATATTCATGCTCACACACACCCACATGCATGTGCACATACACATGCACACATGTCACATATACTCACATACACACACACAAAGCAGCTGTGCTCACACAAAGCACTTGCTTGCCCACACATGTTCACACAGAC